>NW_021130432.1:0-20902 GCF_004193835.3 Ostrinia furnacalis | reverse complement strand
ATTTATCATACAAAAGGATTTTCCCGCTAATTCCCGTGCCCGTGGGAATTTCGGGTATTCCTTTCTTAATGCACCTCTACGGTACCTAAGCTACGTCCCTTCCAAATTTCAAGTGCTACATTTGTAAACTATGAAGGGATATGTTTAATCATTAGTATAACATTAATAGCAGGGTTACCATCTGAAATCGGCTATTATTGGCTATTAATGGCTAATAACTGCTTTTAATCCGTTACTAGCCAATTGCTATTAATCGGATTATTAGCACTTACCCATCTCTAAGTGCTACATCGAGTTGAAATGGTGCGTTACGTCACGCCTAAGTAGATTTTTTACTAAGAAGTGATACGCGAATAATTACAGTATTAACTTTAAATATATTCGATTATAAAAAAAAATATATTACCCAGTAACAAAATAAAGTAAAAAAATATTACCCAGTCATCATTCCAATTAATATTGAGTATTTTTTTTGCTTAAGGTTAAGTCTTAAGGTTTTCAATAGTAAAAGTAGCTAAAACTTAAAAACTTCAGCTATTTTTCTTTTTATTTCACTGGGAAAGTGTAACAAATCTGATTGGTAATTTCCAAAGGTATTGTGCGAAATGCGGCGAGAGCTTCAGCACAGAACTGGACCTTAAGAAGCATTTGAAGCAGCACGCTAAGGAGGAGCGGAAGATGAAGAAGAAAGTCGTCAGGTGTGAGGAGGTATAAGATCGAATAGAAACAATAATAATTAAACTTTAATACTTCTTGTATGGGGTGGAGGGTTAATATCCTGAGCAACAGGAATTTTCCTAAATGAAAGAAAAAATGTTTATTCAGTATCATCGACAATACACCAATACATCAATAATTCAGGTATTAACCTGCCACAATTTGTTGATTGTTAATAATATTCTTATTGTTTACTAGCTGACCCCGCGAACTCTGTTCCGCCTTAAAGGCAATAAATAAGCCATCGCAATTTTTCCTTATTTGCTCACCGTTTAGACCTACCCTGGACTACGACAAACATTTTAAAACCAAAATCAACTCAATCGGCCCAGCCGTTCTCGAGTTTTAATCAGACTAACGAATAACAATTCATTTTTATTTATATAGATAACTAGCTGACCCGGCGAACTTTGTTCCGCCTTAATGGCAATAAATAAGCAGACTCTTTTTTAATTTCGAACGGGATAAAAAGTATCCTATGTCCTTCTCCTGGCTCTAAACTACCTCCCTGACAATTTTCAGCTAAATCGGTTCAGCCGTTCTTGAGTTATAAGCGAAGTAACTAACACGACTTTCTTTTATATATATAGATATGTATTGTATGTGGTGAGAAATAAACAATTTATTTATTATTATTTATTAATAAATAGAAAGTTTTAATTTAGATAACTGCTTTAATAACTGCGGTAATAACACGATTAGGGACCATGGTCTGGTAATATTTTTTTCAATTTCAAACGTCAGCGAGACTTCAGATGTATGCTTAATTGCTTACGTCATAATATGTCTATATCACACAGTCCGCTTGCCTGAGCTATGGCATTGATTCAGTTAAGTTTGATATAGCCTGACCAGGAACATAAAAACCCTCGCCATGTTGCGGAAAACTAATGGTACTAATTTCTTTTAATGGCAACAGTAACTGAAAACTTCATTGACATGTCACCTTGCATGTCAGTCTATTGTTGTCAAAGTGTAAACAAACTTTATTTTAAATGTTTGCAATTGATTTTGTGAATTAAATTGCTAAAATATTTTTATAATCGTGAAAGAAAAGTGGTTCACGATGTGTTAATGTATTTGTCGAAGAGAAATACTAAGGGTTCGGACAATATTTTCATTGAATAATGTTTCCGACAAAGGTTGTCAAATTGACTGACATGTTTATCGTATAGTACAGTCCACTATGAAAATTAGCTGTAGTCTGTTTCAACTACCTATTTTAAAGTTTTTTGTCACTTTCTAAGTTTTGAATTTTATGGAATTGGGAAAGAAGTACCGAGTTTGAAGCGTTCATGAGCAGACATTGCAGTTGAATATTCAAGTTCTGAATTTGATTATTGATGAATAATAAAATAAATCCTACTAGCTCGATTGATGGTTTCATTTAATTTATTTAAACCAGGTTACCTTTAATAATATTTTTCGTTAATTTATGAAAATATCAAATTAGCCCGTATTCCTGAATCCTGATACATAAATTTAGCCTATTAATTTAACACATGTACGACTGTACTCAGTGTTGCACTATCAAATGCAATTGAAGCGCCTCTATTCCAGGGTTTTTATGTTCCTGGTCAGGCTATACCTATAATCTATCTCATCATCATCATCAACAGCCCTTTACAGTCCACTGCTGGACTATGAGCCTCCTCCACTATAGTGGAGGGTTTTGCCATAATCCCCACGCTTGGCAGGCGGGTTGGAGATCGCAGTTTAAAAGATTGATATTTTTCAGAGAGCGCTGCTGCCCATTCTCTGTTTGATGTGTAGTCCCTAAGTCGCCTCTTACGACACCCGCGGGAAGAGTAGGGGTTGGTGACAAATGTATTCTACTCTGCCGTCACCACACGGCTTTGCACGGCATAATCTATCTATATAAATAAAAATGAATTGATGTTCGTTAGTCTGATTAAAACTCGAGAACGGCTGGGCCGATTGAGCTGATTTTGGTTTTAAAATGTTTGTCGTAGTCCAGGGTAGGTCTAAACGGTGACACGCGCGATATTGTTTTTCTGTGACAGACAAAATTCCACGCGGGCGAAGCCGCGGGCGGAAAGCTAGTAATGGTATAAAATATCATCTTACCTTCACAGTGCAACCTAACATTCGGCGTGGCGCGCTCGTACTCGCTCCACTACCAACAAGTGCACCTCCGCCTGCCTCCAGCGACCTACCCCTGCCTGTCGCGGCCGGCGCTGGCTATATGCGACGTCTGCGGGAAGAAGTGCTCGGTAAGTAATAATATAGTGGTGTTAGCGCCCTTATATAGTGCTTTGGCGCCCTTATGTGTAGTGTTTGCGCCCTTATATGATGTTTTGGCCCTCCTATATGTAGTGTTGGCGCCCCTATATGAAGTGTTGGCGCCCCTATATGGGCCATCTTCCCCAGCTAAAGAATTGGCGCCATTGTATTGCTAGAAACTCTCTAAGCGCCCTTATATGGTGTGTTGTCGCACCTATATGTAGCGTTGGCGCCCTTATAAGGTGTTTTGGCGCCCTTAAATGTGATATAGGCGCCTTGCTAGCTAGTCACCACCAGTGGCCGAGCTCCAGTAGTCGGCAAGGCGTCGCATATAGCTCGTACTCGCTACACTACCAACAAGTGCACCTCCGCCTGCCTCCAGCGACCTATCCTTGCCTGTCGCGGCCGACGCTGGCTATATGCGACGTCTGCGGGAAGAAATGCTCGGTAAGTAGCTATGTAGTTGTTTTGGCGCCCTTATTTGTAGTGTTTGCGCCCTTATATGGTGTTTTGGCGCCCCTATATGTAGTGATGGCGCCCCTGTATAAAGTGTTGGCGCCCCTATATGGGCCATCTTCCCCAGCTAAAGAATTGGCGCCATTGTATTGATACCAACTCTCTAAGCGCCCTTATATGAAGTGTTGTTGCCCCTATATGTAGCGATGGCGCCGTTATAAGGTGTTTTGGCGCCCTTAAATGTGGTATAGGCGCCTTGCTAGCTAGTCACCACCAGTGGCCGAGCCCCAGTAGTCGGCAAGGCGTCGCATATAGCTCGTACTCGCTGCACTACCAACAAGTGCACCTCCGCCTGCCTCCAGCGACCTACCCCTGCCTGTCGCGGCCTGCGCTGGCTATATGCGACGACTGCGGCAAGAAATGCTCAGTAATTAGCCATTTAGAGGAATTGGCGCCCTTATTTGTAGTGTTGGCTCCCTTATATGGTGTTTTGGCGCCCCTATATGTAGTGTTGGCGCCCCTATATGTACTTTTGGCGCCTACATTGTATGCGTCATAATTTTAGCGCTACAATATTATGATATTGTCGCCACCATTACTTTGGCGCCTGTATAATTTTAGGCGCCACCCTACTTAATAGGTGTCCCGTTAGCTAGTGAGGCTCACGATTACCGTACAAAGCAACCCGTGTGTTTTTAGAGCTGTCCAACAAGAAATTATTAATTATTAAGATAGTCAACAAGTTACAATAATTACAACTGTATACAGGATTTCCTTTATGCGCAAATCGTCAAGCGGTCGCAATCTGCCAGACTCGCAAATTGTCATGTTTTCAAAATGTCCAGTTGTTTAGGTTTAATAACAAAAGTCAAGTAATTAATTGGCAGAACTTTTAATCAATAAACCCATGCGCAAAAAAAAGGATTTTTGTTGAACGGTGATTATAACTTAATTTATAATTTTGTCTCCAGTCGGCGGCGGCGCTCCGTAACCACTTACGGATACACACGGGCGAGCTTCCATTCCAGTGCAGCGAGTGCCCCAAGCGGTTCCGAGTCAACGAGCGATTGCAAGTACGTACTAGCTAGTTAAACCACATCATTATAGCATTTGGCAGTCCTATTGAAGTCTATACTAAGTATCGTATTAGAGTAGGCGCACACCGTTGATTTTTAGTTGGCCGATAGTTGTGTTGTCCGGCCAGCTGCTAGGCCGGATAGCCGGATATCCGGCGGCCGGATAGTTGGCTTATTGTCTCGTTGCATGTCGTGACGAGTTTAGCGCCGCACAGGTGCTTCGAACGCGATCAGTGGGTCTATTAGTAGACTAGACTAGTCACACTTTTCGAAAATCAAATCCGTCCGAACAGAATATCAGATTTTGCCACTTGAAAAGGGGGCAGATCAATTCGGACGATTTCGGTTGCCATCGTGAGTGTATAATTGAATAGCGAAAATTAAATTAGTTTACTTGCTGCGTAATCTGACTGAACTGCATCATGTCATCAGACCATCAGTGAAAAAAAGATCGCATATTTTATTTGGCAATATTTCGACATTAACAGATATTTACTATTTATGTATTTGTCCTTAGAGTGAATAGCTCAGAAAAAGAAATTAGTTTTTGAAAGGCCTTAATATGGCTTTTTTGTAACTTTTTGGACTTTAAATAAAAGCCGCCGTTATAATAAGCCATTTTATTGATATTTACCTCAAAGATTGATGTATTTTATTTTATTAACAGGAAATTGTCGTAGTTTTTTAATATCCGGTATCCGGCCGGATAGTGAGCTACTATCCGGTATCCGGCCGGATAGTAAATTTAGACCGGATATCCGGCCTACCGGATAGTTACCGGATATCTGTTTCATCTCTACTATTTATGACAAACTAATTTAAATTTTTGTCCATTTCTTTATTCTCTCAGATCCATCGGCGTATCCACACAGGAGAGCGGCCAGTTAAATGCAGTTACTGCCCCAAGGCCTTCCGGCACAAGGCGCAACTCATCAGACATGTTCGAGTAAGTATAGTTCATCATTTTTGTGCCTGTGTCAAATAAAGTTGTCATAGTAACATATGATAGACGGATGATAAATAAATTTCATAGCCAAAATGCACAATATAGATGACCCACGCTGAACTGTCCCACCAAACTCAATGACAGGGGGGCGCCACCATCGTTCAACTATATGGTTTCCAACATGGCAAACATCGGAACCAGCGATCCGGTATTGACGGTGGTGCCCCACTGTCAATGTCATGGATAGGACAGTTCAGTATTTTAGAACTATAAATTATTATTTGTACGCTTTGGAGCTCACGGGTCAAAAGTGGCCCGGTCCTTTATAAGGCTTGCGTGGGGACACAGATCCAACACGTAGAGGCCGTTTTAAGCGCAAAATAATCGACAAAATGATATCAAACACGGCATATTTATTTTTTTCTTAACTTAATTTTTTTACTCTGTATGTTTTGTCCGCTAGAGGGCGCCACATTAGATTTTGTGAAACCCCATATAGCCTATAACCAGCGGACAATTAAGACGCTTCTAATGATAGGTCATTTGTCGAATTCTGATAAGTAGTTTAGAAGTTACGAGGGAACCGATGAACATACATACATAGCCTGTTAAAATCATAACCCTCCTTTTGCTTTACCGTAGTCGGGTAAAAAGTGAAAGTGGTACACATGCTGGATCTAGTCTCTGACTATATCATATTATTTCAAAGTCGGCCGTTTGGTGTAGTGGTTCTAAAACGGACTACTATGCCGAGAGGTCCCGGGTTCGATTCCCGGCCGGGCAGAAAATGAAATGATGAATTTTAATTTCTGTGACGGGTCTGGGTGTTACTATGTATAATATGTATTTAAAAAGTATATATGTAGTATATCCGTTAAACTAGGACCCATAACACAAGCATATTAATTGCTTACTTTGGGGCTAGATAGCGCTGTGTGAAATTTCGAAAGATATTTATTTGTCGAAAGATATTTTATTTAGGAGTCAGTGCCTGAGGATATGGGAGCGGCACGGTCGACTGTTTTTGTGACGTCAGCGAGACTTCAGATGTGCATCAGACTTGTATAGTTCCAAAATACTGAACTGTCCTATGCATGACATTGACAGTGGGGCGCCACCGTCAATACCGGATCGCTGGTTCCGATGTTTGCCATGTTGGAAACCATATAGTTGAACGATGGTAGCGCCCCCCTGTCATTGAGTTTGGTGGGACAGTTCAGCGTGGGTCATCTATGTGCTCTGTCACGTCATATGTTCCTGCCGTCACATAATAATATTCTCAGCACCAACCAATATGTTGAACTAAATAAAATATTTTTCTTCCTCTCTTTCTATAGGGTATAGGGTGTTAGGTAAATGGGTATATGAGCCGACACTAGCCCATGTTAACATGGGCATATAAATGGTATGGTGAAGTCAGAAAATTGATATCTTCATTTTAATTATTTTAATTTTCATACAAATCGGATTTTATAAATTTAATTTTGTATGGTTGTCTAGTAGTGGTGGTAGGGAAAGCTAAAACTGACCCGAAAAGGGCCAACAAACTAATAATTTGAACTGTACATAAGTAAAACACCCTGTATTTCCCTTTCAGGTGCACACAGGAGAGAAGCCGTACCCTTGTGCCCACTGCGGCAAGTCTTTCTCTTTGAACTACACGCGGAAGGCGCACATACGCACTGTGCATATGGGACTACCTAGCGGGGCAGGGGGCCCCTTACCGGATGTCTTTTATGGCGCCCCTCCAAGTTTGTAAGCGATCCTTATATTTTTTAGGGCACCCCTTTGAAGCGATTCTACTGATTTTGTTTGTAACTCAAACCTTCTATAAATGTCCCATTCCAATTTTATAATAACGGTGCCCCTTCTCTTTAACTATAAAATTTTGTCTAGTTCCATGGGCCTTTCAAATTTGAGCCACATCATTTAGAGCCAATTCGTTATGCGAGCCAAAATGTTAGTAGGCGCCCCAATATGTAAATATACGGGCGCCAAACTTGATGATAACGACGAACGAAGCCGGAATAATGTATCTTTAGATATGTAGTAGATCTGTTATTTATAAAAAATAAATATTATTCCGCGGCTAAGTCTAGGCGCAAACCACTGACTTTCAGTTGTCCGATAGTTGGGCCCGATTATAATTTGTATGAAGAATCGGCCGATACCAAATCGGTGTAATGTGCGCACCTCCAAACATGCCCATACCACAGAATAATAATAAGTACTACGTACAGAAGTTTTACTTCGCGAAGGTATTTAAAAAAATGTATGCTCAATGTTATTAACAATATGGTGTAATTTAGCCTGTCTCAAGAGTCAAGCACCATTTTGTTGACAAACGTCAGTGATCGGCACTGCGCCGAAGCTATAGGGCTGACTTCGGTAAAATGATGTGACGTGAGGTGCCAATCTGCAGAAAATGGCGGAGGAAATACATGTTTTAGCATGAATTATCATGAATAATATTAACTACTTATTTACCTCTCAGTGTCTTGAGGCATCTTAAAAAAGTACATTCTGTGTTTTTATTATTATTTAGGCAGTTAAACACTGCACAGTATTTAGTACACCATTTTATTTATTTTCTTCCATCATACACAAGAATACGCGTGCGTGAGTTCGCTCGTATGTGAGGCCTTGTCGAATAGTATCCTGTAGGTGGGCCATTGTGCGTGTTTTGTTTTCGATGTAAACTCGCGGAGATTAACAGGCCTGCCCATACTGATTAACAGCCCGACCCAACTAACGGCCGACTAAACGTCGGTGGTCTAAAAAAATGATATTGAGATATTAGAATCAGATAGTAAGGATAGTAGTGTAATATAATATTTATTTATAAATAGATGTAAAATACAAAAATAAAATAATTTAAACCAGATTTGAGTTTTTTTTTAAGCACAACTTGAAAATTTTAGTTAATGATTAATCGTTAAAAATAATAAAATATATTTAAAATTTAGACATCAAAAATATAAACAGCAGGCGACGACCGAATCAAATGAAATTAAAAACAATTGTAATTTGAATTGGTATATTTTTTGTTACCATTTTTTATGATAACTATTGTTGTTATTTCATTTGTTTTAAATTAATTCTAAAATCGACTTAACATCTATAATATTAAATTAGAATATCACAATTAAACATTATTGAAAAATAAATTAATTTAAGATCAATCAAATGCAGTATTATTATCTCTATTATTTATTCATAGTATCATACAAAATTTTACAAACAACAAGTCCATAATATAAAAATTTTAATCTGACACTGAAAAAAGTGCAATCGAAAATCGTTTGACAGAACAATCGTACGCTATGAACTGTCAAATGATAACGATTGCTTTACACAATTCCACTTCTGGCTAGCGTGGGGAGTAGACCAAATCCAAATTTCGTTGCGGGTCCAATGACAGTTTAACTTTCTCCCGGGACAATCTTAACCTTCACTGGTTGGGTTATGGCGGTCAAGCTGTAGATCCTGGCTACACAGGAGTTGCAGCGGTGGGAACGAGAGGTGGGAATAGTAAGTTTGGGGACTTCTAAAGCCTGGTCTGCGAGCACGTAGAATTTTGTCCAATGACCCCAAGCTACCCATCCTTATCGCTCGCGCGTAATTATATTGCTGTCGCGACTGTGCGACGGGCGCCCGCAGTGAGTGTGCGAGCGCGACAGCAATATAATTACGCGCGAGCGATAAGGATGGGAAGCTTGGGGTCATTGGACAAAATTCTACGTGCTCGCAGACCAGACTATAGATGGCATTATAAAGGTAAATCAGGCTGTTGTGCCTTTACAAAAAATTGAAACTGCCTGCATCCAAAACTGTATTCAAAAGTTTCGTATATCCTAAAGTTTCGGTTACGGTAACGGATATCCATAACATCCCTGGTTAAGATCCGTTTCAGGGTTGATAAGTGTAAGTCCTTTATTCCACAGCTGGTCTTCTAGCCCGATACGGCGAAGGCTGCTTCCAATGGACGGTGCGGACGTGCACTTTCATGGAGTTGGATTGGGAGAATGACTTGTCGCAGTGCGCACAGGAATAGGGCTTCGCCCCCGTGTGCACCTGTGAATAGAAAGTTACCATTTTAATATTAGTCAATTAATTATACAGGGTGACTGAAACCAGAGGTGGAATTGTGTAAAGCAGTTGTAATCATTTGACAGTTCATAACGTACGATTATTCTGTCAAACGCTTTGTTTAACTGACTTTATCGTACGTTATGAACTGTCAAATGATTACGATTGCTTTACACAATTCCACCTCAGACCCGCTTTAGCAAATTCCCATGTAGCTATAATTTAGATAGGTAAAGGTCCAATAGTTCCCAAAACACCTCCTCTACATGGTTGGTCAGTTAGGATTTCGAAATCCTGTTGGCTCCCCCAGGGGGGGCAACAGGACTGCACCGGATTTTTAGTTCCAGTCACCCTGTATAATTTATTGGATTTGTATCGTTTAACAGTAAACAGTTTTGACATGTGAGCTAACATATTTGTATAAGATTTTAAAGTTTCGCGTTCCATTTCAACTAAAATAGTAAGACACGGGTCTTAACGCGACGTTTATTAATGAGCCGAAACGTCAAGCCATGAGTACATAATGTAACTCATTAATAAACGTCGCGTTAAGACCCGTGTCTTACTATTAACGTATTTGTGCTGATCAGTTGGCGCCACTGTCTAGTAAAATTCTGTCAGTCGCTAGTGGCGCCAACTGGTGATTACAAAAAAAATAGCTCACATGGACCCTACTATTCGGGAATTTCTTATTGAAGTTTGTTATAGCAGTAGTGACCACCTTTTGGTCTAGTGGTTAGACCTGTCTCAGACCCAGAGGTCCAGGGTTCGTTTCCCATATGGGGCAAGTTTTCTACTTGGTTTGGTCATTAGAGGCAAAGTTTTCTGGTCGGAGGAAAAACTTGTTCTAAAGTACGTTTGGTTAGTTAACACCATCTTTCTTAAGTCTGTCACCAATCACCATAACAACAATGTAGTTGGAGATATGATAGCCAGTCCCTCTGTGGTTGAGGATTCCTGGTGAAGCTTTTTTTCACTTCATCATCACTTTCAGCTGAGATTTGTGGTAAAAATTAATATATTTCTTACCCTGTCATGCCTATTCAGCGCTGCCTTGTGTTTGAAGGCCTTAGGGCATATACTGCACTTGAAAGGACGCTCGCCGGTGTGAGTGCGTTGATGTATCTGGAAAGATAAATACTAGCTTAAGATAAAAGCAAAAATAGCAAAAAAAATTATAAACAGGATTGCAACCGCTGCAACTCCTGTGTAGCCAGGATCTACAGCTTGACCGCCAATAACCGGACCAGTGAAGGTCAAAGTCCCGGGGGAAAGTTAAACTGTCATTGGACCCGCAACGAAATCAATCAGAAGACAATGAGTTCCTCCAGTGCAAAGCGGATGACAACAATGTTAACAGCATTATTGTGTTCCGGCAGTTGGAGGTAAGATAGCCAGTTCCTCCGTGGTTGAGGATTCCGGGTGAAGCTCGCTTCCACCTTCGGCCTGATCGTCACTTACCATCAGGTGAGATGCAGGCCAAGAGCTTCCTCGTTGTTGATAAAAAAAAATGAGAAAAATTGGTAAACAAAGAATACCAGTGTCAGGATTCTACTCTAGAACATGAAACACTGAGTGGGTGTTATTTTGTAGTTATTTATTTTATATGGAAATTATTTTTTCACACTAGGCACTTATTATTATAGAATGTAAAACTGAGTTATGTATTTTGTACAATAGGTACTTATCATGTGATAAAGCTACTTGCCAATATTTTTCCAAAAACCGCTAAAAACATTTTTATTTTATTTTACTTTAAAGAAAACAAACAGTGGTATTTGACTTATTAACTACCTGATGTAAAGCTTTCATCATAAATACCTGCAGCCGCTGTGAAATACTGAATCGTTTCGGACACTGGTTGCACTGGTATGGCCGCTCGCCCGTGTGGATTCGCTGATGGTACCGCAGCGACGCGTTCGACTGGGAACACACGGGGTTCAATGAGGGCTATCGTTTTAGCGCTCACCAGTTAGCGCCACTGTAGAGTAAGGTCCTGTCACTTGCTAGTAGCGAAGACAGTGGCGCCAACTGGTGAGCGCTAAAGTGGTAGGAGGACTATCGCATTTGCACTCCTCAAGATGGCGCCACTGTAGAGTAAGGTCCTGTCAATCGCCAGGGGTGCCAACTGTTAAGTATAAAAACGATAGCCCTCATTATGCGACGTGACAGAAACTATCGCAATAAAGTCAATATTCCTTTATTTGTATGGAGTCCAACACTGGTATGGACTATTAAAAATAGTGCTTACAAATCATCAAATATTAAAATAAAATAAAAAAAACTTTAAAGTTTTGCTCTTAAGGAGCCTTTACATGTCTCATAATCTTTTTGCCCTACCAGCGCTTCGAGACCAACATTTGGCAAGTGCTGAGAAGAAGCGCCGCAACAAACTCAGTCACCACTGTCTGCCAGTTGAAATAAATAATTTGCATACTTACAATGCACTTTCGGCCGCACACCTCGCAAACGCGCGATGTATTTCGACTCTTCCCACGGACGTCCCTGCAAAGATTCCATACTTAATACAATATTTTGAAGATAAATCTTATTCTACACTATGATGTACCAAAACGGGACAATTCCCACCTCTCGTTCCCACCGCTGCAACTCCTGTGTAGCCAGTTTCTACAGCTTGACCGCTCAACTCAAGTGAAGGTCAAGTTTGTCCCGGGGGAAAGTTAAACTGTCATTGGACCCGCAACGAAATTAATCAGCAGAACATAGGAGTTCGAAGTTAAGGTTCGACTTTCAGTGCAAAGCGGATGACAGGTGACAAACAAAGCTTTAGTAACCTTTAAGAACACTATGTGGGTAAGCGGATTCACGAATGCCAAAAATATAGCATGCGTGATATTATACATAGATACAGAGAGATGCCAATTAATGCGCTGAGTTCGAAACTCAGTGTCGCAATAGAAATTCACACACACAAAGAAATCAAAATATGTGCTCACTAGCTTTTGCCCGCGGCTTCACCCGCGTGAAATTTAGTGTCACAGATCGTCATAAATTATAGCCTACATGTTAATCTGGGTTACAAACAATAATACTGTAAAGTTTGAACAAAATCCGTTCAGAAGATTTTGCGTGAAAGAGTAACAAACATCCAGACATCCAAACTTTCGCATTTATAATATTAGTAGGATTATCCGCTGCAGTATCAGTACTCAACGTTCGAATAATCATTAGTACGCAAGCAATGTAAACTGTTTACATTATGACGTCGCTGCTGTCATCATTGCTGTCACGAGTAGAGATGGGTTTCCACCCGGGTAAAAACCCACATGAGGGTAAAAACCCAATAAAAACCCGTTTCATTCCACCCGTGGGTGTTTACACCGGGTGAAAACAAATAATTTTATAATTATTTCAATTGGTATCTTTTCTTTATTGTTATTGAATTTTTCTCATTTAAGTTTATTGATTAATAAGTAATAAGTCAAATTTAACACTAATATGCATTTATATCGTGGCCAAATCAGAAATCCACATTGAAAAACAATAGGGAAAAGGTTTTTACATTGCATAAGATAAATAATTTTTACCTGTTAGGTGTTTAATAACGTGCTATTCACACAAAAAGGGGCTATAAACACAAATTTCGCAAATCAGTCCGAGTAGAGTCAATGTACTAATTTAAGGAATTTGTGAAGTTGTTGTTATTATTTAAACAAGATTAGTATACTGTTTGAATGGGGATAGACTAGAGAAGTTTTGATAAAATCCGAAGATCGCTATCTCTTTTATTTATTTTTTTATAGCCATGTAAACTTAAATGTTCGGTCCATTTTTAACTTTTCGGAAAACTTCAAAGCTGAATTAAAAAAAAACTAGATGATATTTGCCAGTAAATTTAGATTTGATGCAACCCTACATCAATGCACGTCAAAACAAAATATTTACTTTGAAGCTACGCCTAGTAGTTTTTTTTTAAATCGAAATTAAATGATGCGATTTGGGTATTTTGGTGAAATTACTAAAAAAAATAATATAAAAGTAGCCGCCTGGCATGGAACGTGTTATGGGGGCTGAAAATATAGGAAATGACCCATTCTATCTGCCAAATCATTTTGGCACACGATGTACCAAACACCCTGTATAACATTGCTTTTAATTTTGAAGGTGAATCAAGTGCATCACAAAAAGTGACAAAAATGACGAATCTTTTTCATTCAAGTAAGTTTTGTACCTAAAATATATATTTGTTAGCCTTAAAAGTTACACCACAAGACGGGTAATTTTATCCAGATTCCAAAAATGTGATTCGATAGTATGTAACGGTAATAATGATAAGCTATTTTAGGGAAAATGCGAACAGGAATTTTTTTTATTCCCGCGGGAAGGGGGGTGGCACTTCACGCAGTAGCGCCTTCCCGCGGCAGATCGCTTGAGGGGATAAGAACAGAAAGAAAAGGAACACACAAAAACAACTAGGCGGTCTTATCGCTATGAAGCGATCTCTTCCAGACAACCAATGGTGAGGACAGTTACTTAAAAAAAAATATGAAGGGGAAGGCGGTGTCGACACTAAAGAAATAAATAAAAACAAAAGGCATAAAATAATAAGGAATTGTGTAAAGCAATCGTTATCATTTGACAATTCATAACGTACGATTATTCTGTCAAACGCTTTGTTTAACTGACTTTATCGTACGTCGTGAACTGTCAAATGATTAGGATTGCTTTACACAATTCCACCTCAGATCCGGCTCGAAGGACCATCTTGTAGAGGATGATGTACAGTCAGCGTCAATTGTTCGTGACACCTAAAGTGGCCAAAAAGTTCGTAACACGTCTTTGTTACATTGGAATAAGATTGTGTTGGCAACTTCTTGGCCACTTTGGGTGTCACAAACTATTTGACGCTGACTGTATGTACTAGTCAACAGTCCAGCTATCCATTTCTGGTTATGTCGTCTCGTTTTATCGCAAAGAATCGCCATTTGATGAGAGCGAGAGAAAAAACGGAAATGGGTAGCTGGAACTGTGGCCTATTGTACAAGTACAACGCAATAATGTCAACTTTTGATACTTAAAAAAGCAAGAGTTTGAATTAGTCCGTCGGTTAACTTATCAAAAAATACTCTACACGTATTTTTCACTTTTTCAAACTAATTAAAATTTAAAGAGATAGAGCGCGCCAAAGTTCAAAGGAAGAGCCCGTGACGTCAAGGCATGCTTAAAAGAGTAGCACTATGTGACGTCGCGTGGAACTTCAACTCATTATAACTTCGTAATTACTTGTTTGATTTACAAATAAAAATATAGGGTAAACCAGAGAGTGATTGCCCACTGGTAGTAATTGCCCACTTTAAGAATAATATTGTCAGGTGCTGACTTTGAATTACTCCAGTTAGATTTGAATTTACTAAGTAGATGGCTCCGAGATCAATGTACAGTTGATTTAAAATCTAGAATAGGAAACACTAAAAAAAAAACAGTTATGGCGGATTTTCTCAAGACGGGTGAAAATGTTACTCAAACAGGTAAAGACTTTAACAATTTTACTAAGGAATTACTTGCTTAGAGGTTAAATTTTTTTTGCAAGTTATTTAATATTCAACTAATGGTGTATAGTCATGATGAAATTATAAGTGTTTTCTCCATTATCAATGAAAATAACTGATAAAATTTGATTTCTAACGGTCATTTTAACGGTGGGTAATCACTGCACGTAAATCTGTATATTTTTAGTTATTGCCCACCATCATTTCAGTTATTGCCATATGTTAATGTATAGTTATTGCCCAGGGCAATTATTATTAGAGTGTTGCCACCATGCAGTAGCACTGTTTAAGTTGCTCATTGCTAGACTTGTTTTGCAATTTACAGGCATAAATATTAAAATGGCTTTTAATGTTTCATTTTCAGTATGCCAAAGACTCCAAAAGTTCAATATAGCATAGAAAATTTGCAAAAAGCGATCGAAGACTGTATTACTAGAATTTAAGTTTAATGTTTTGTTTTGTTTTTTTAAAGCCTATTTTGTCATTTTAAAATTGATTATTTTGTTTTAAGATACTGGGCAATTACTGTGCTTTGATGTGGGCAATTAGTGTAAGTAATGGGCAATGACTGTACTTTTTGGAGGATTTTAAATTTATATCAATATTTTCTAAGTTACGTAAGTTTTAACTAAAAACTGTTAATATTCTGTTTAACAGTTTATTGAGTTATAAGAAAAAAGTCATAAATGGTCGATAATTAAAATACTTTCTTTAATTTTTCATCTCAATGTGTTTGAAATCTTTAAGTGGGCAATAGCTATACGGTTTACCCTACGTCTCCAATATTTTTTGATAATGTCAGTGACGGACTAAAAGTTTTTTAGGAAACTAGCCTATTTGAAGTGTCATATTACTGTGTCCTATTAAATAAATGTTTGACTATTTCTACTGATAGTAAAATAACTGAAGAAGTTTTTCCCCTAGTAAAATGAAAGACTACGAAATTTTGCGTGCATTAAAAAGTAACATAGAGAAAAAAGGCGTTCGGAAAATTTTATACAACAAAAACAATATTCCAGGAAATTTTTCTACAGTAAAAACTCGGATCGGATTTTTAAAAATATTGGAAAATGCATCTAACAAATCAAATATGTACCTCTTCACATTTCACTTGTTCTTCTTTGGAATGTTCTTTCGTATGTTCCTTTAATTCTTCTGAAGTGTTGAAATTTTCTCCGCAGCGACCACACGGGCTATAAATAAATAAGAATACACTGTATTTAAAACATTTATAATCAAGGTTCAAGCGTGAAAAAGAGTAAAAAAACAGCGCGACAGCAATATAATTACGCGCGAGCGATAAGGATGGGTAGCTTGGGGTCATTGAACGAAATTCTATCATCTATGTGCTCGGCGACCAGACTTTAGTTTTGCATAATATAAACTCACCTTAAACTAGGATCACATTCAGCTTTCCCTTCCGTATGCCTCTTCAGAGCGTCGTTGTTATGGAAACGGACATCGCAGTTTGTGCACCGCTTTGTGCCCGCATCCGAATGCTGTAACGATTTTGATGGTTGTAGGACATGTGGGTATACAGGGTGTTAGGTAAATGGGTATATGAGCCGACACTAGCCCATGTTAACATGGGCATATAAATGGTATGGTGAAGTCAGAAATTTGATATTATCATTTTATTTTTTTTAAATTTTCATACTAAATAAATTTTATAAAATCCAATTTGTATGAAAATTAAAATAATTAAAATGAAGATATCAATTTTCTAACTTCACCATACCATTTAGATGCTCATGTTAGCATGGGCTAGTGTCGGCTCATATACCCATTTACCTAACACCCTGTATATTCACCGCAATTTGTAGTTTATTGTCTTGTGTTAAAGTTAAAATTTAATAAAAAAGAAGCTTATTTTCAACATGCTTTTATTTTTCAAAAATCTAATACAGGATACAGATATTTTCATTTATGTGACGTCACGTGACACGTTGTAACAACACATACACCCGTATTAACAAAAGATTCTTGCTTAAATGACGCAGAAAATCGAACGCACAGCGTTGAATAGAGCTCTGTGATTGCTTCGTGTCACCCTGTGTGTCCGCGTGCACTGTGAGACCTCATAGTAATGTTTGTGAATACGGGCGTTAGTCTCATACTGGTTAAAGGTCATAGCAGACTTATCAACTCGGAAAGGGATCAACACTGTATCGCCTTTCGCGCGCTGTAGATCGCGAGGCGAGGCGTTTACGTTACGGTGCAGAATAAATGTGCGTTGCAGTACTTGCAGTATGGAGTTTCATACAAAGAATACTGACCGCCTCGTGTTGACACAGTTACGATCCCTTTCCGGGTTGATAAGTGAGCAACGTCCGTGAGTGTCATGACGTGACGTCACACATACAAACATCAGGTTAAACCATTATTATCTTTTATTACATCTCCAGTTCGATTTTGACACTTCTTTATAATATAATTTTCTACTTACAACACGGTAGAGTTAACTGCGCACCGTGCGACGTCACATCGCATGTGTTGGTAAGCGCATAACTCAACAACGCCTGGACCAATTTTGCTGATTCTTTTTTTTTTAATGTTCGTTGAAGCCCAAGTATGGTTTTTCGAATAAATTTCGGAAAAACCCTAAAACAGCTCTTCTTTCACGCGGGCGATGTCGTGGGCGGAAAGCTAGTTGATAATAAAAACTGTCTTACCTTCACGCCTCTATGAGCCTTCTTGTAATGCATGTTGAGTCCGTTCTCTCCAATGAACGACTCGCCGCACACGAAGCAAGTGTGCTTGGATGGGTGGTGCAGGCGTATGTGCGTTAGGTGGCTGGTTGACTTGCTGTAGGTAGTATAAAAGTGGTTAAGTTAGGTTAGGTTAGATTGTAATTTAACTACGTCAGATTATAATCTGACGTAATTCACAATTTCACGTTGACATATACATAACTCAAAGGTGACTGACTGACTGACATAGTGATCTATCAACGCACAGCCCAAACCACTGGAAATCTAGCATGCAGGTAGATGTTATGATGAGGCATCCGCTAAGAAAGGATTTTACAAAACTCCACCTATAAGGGGGTAAAACGGGATTCACGCGTCGCGGGCGGCCGCTAGTCTACTATACAGGGTGGAAACGATAAGTGATCTCACTCGATTATTTCTAAACTATACAAGATATCAATAAACTAGTTATTGATCCTGAAAGTGCTTCATGAGCTCTATCAAACGGTATTAATAATAGGTTACAGAATAAACTGGATCTATCCGAAACTTCAATGTTTCCAGCTTCCATACATTTGGTAAAGTCACATTATTTTAAAAACTACATATGATATCGTAAAACTGATTACTTATTCTAAAAGTGCTTCACAAGCTCTATCCAATGGTATCAATAATAGGTTACAGAATAAACTGGATCTAACCAAAAATTCAATGTTTCCTTCTTCCATACATTTAGTACTACCACAGTCATGACACTCATCTCTTGACAATATTATAGCAAGTAAAGCCTAAAACCAATGTTTTTCATTAATAATTTAAAATAAGAATACAATTTACGAGTTTATTTTAAGTATTTATTATTAAATTAAAAAAATGATTTAGTTCCAACGGGACACAATTTCAACGGGACACATTTTCAATCAGACACATTCCCACGTGGACACAGTTGCAAACTGACACAATACAGTCAGTCGAATAAATGAAAGTGAAATGAAAAATATGAACATTAAAATAACTATATTTTATTAAAATTAAAAACTAAATTGAACAGAAATAAGCATCTTCGCGTACTTTCCTTAAATTAATAAAATAACCTAAACATAACATAGACTAATCAATAAAATTTACCTTGGCTTTTATGAGGGGTTAGGAGGTCAGCTAAAATTCAGATTTCGTGACGTTTCCGCACATAGATATGGAAAGAGTAGCGGCCGCCCGCGACTTCGTACGCGTGGATTCCGTTGTGATCGAGTGCGGCTTCCCGCACACACAACTTTTTGCTTTTCAGCTAAAGTTGATGCAAACTATTTTATAAACATGCCTTTAGTTAGCCAAGACCGTATCACCGTACTTCCACCACTTTATATTAACCTTGGCATCTTGAAACAGTCTGTGAAGGCGCTTGACAAAAGTAACGAATGTTATAATTATCTTTCATGAAAGTTTTCAGGATTAAGCACAGAAAACTTGAATGTTGGTAATTTTTGATGGGACTCACATTAGGCAACTGGTAAATGATCATAATTTTAAGAATTCAATGACTGAAGTCCAGTCCTAAGCTTAGAATTATTTTTTTGGGTTATAAGTAATTTCCTAAGCAAAAAGAAATTGTTGAGAGCATGCTATCCAACTTGCAAGAGCTAGGGTGCAACATGGGCATAAAAATACACTTCATGTACTCGCATTAACATCGATTTCCACAAAATGTGAGTGAGTTTAGTGAGGAGCAGGATAAAAGATGTCTTTAGAATTTTCGGACAATGGAAGAAGGTTATCAGGGGCGGTGGTGATCATATATGAATGGCAGACCATTGCTGGAATTTGCAACGAGATCTATTTAAACTTGTCTATTCAAAGAAATCATATAAAAGATCATTTGCTAGTTTTTAATAGATATTTTATCAACACAATGTATAATTTTTCGTATTTTTTTGTCAAAATAATAAAACTCTATATTTTAAAAAGTAAAGCTGTTGACGATCTCCTTTTTTTCATAATCAGGGCCATAGAAATACCCAATAACAGAAAAAAAATTAAAGGAAAAAAAACATGTGTTGACCAGTGTAATTGTACCAAGTTTCGTTAAAATCCGTCGAGTAGTTTTTGTTTCTATAAGGAACATACAGACAGACAAAAATTTTACTGATTGCATTTTTGGCATCAGTATCGATCACTAATCACCCCCTGATAGTTATTTTGAAAATATATTTCATGTACAGAATTGACCTCTCTACAGATTTATTATAAGTATAGATAGTCTAACACCCAGACCGGTCACAGAAATTAAAATGCATCATTTCAATTTCTGCCCGGCCGAGAATCGAACCCGGGACCTCTCGGCATAGTAGTCCGTTCTGAACCACTACACCAAACGGCAGACGAATACATACCCATGACAATTAACACATTTTATTATTATTTTTTTCATTAAAACATTTAACTGATGATACAATAATTGATGTGTCCACGTGGGAATGTGTCTGATTGAAAATGTGTCCCGTTGAAATTGTGTCTCGTTGGAACCAAATCATCCGTGTCCACGTGGGAATGTGTCTGATTGAAAATGTGTCCCGTTGAAATTGTGTCTCGTTGGAACCAAATCATCCAGTTTATTCTGTAACTTATTATTGGTACCGTTTGAAAGAGCTCATTAAGCACTTTCAGGATCAGTAACCAGTTTTTTAATATCTTGTATAGTTAAGAAATAATCGAGTGAGATCACTTAACGTTTCCACCCTATAAAAATAAGTCGGGTTTTCCTCCCTGACGCTATAACTCCAGAACGCACGAACCGATTTCCACGGTTTTGCATTCGTTGGAAAGGTCTCGGGCTCCGTGAGGTTTATAGCAAAGAAAATTCAGGAAAAATTTCAACAGAAAAGCGGGAAGGGGGTAAAACGGGATCCACGCGTACGAAGTCGCGGGCGGCCGCTAGTAATATATAAAATTGTTGATTTATAACAAAATTCCTGACATTTAGGATCAGCAGTAGTAACCAATTTTAATATGTCGGAGAACAACATTCAGTAGCCTCATTCACGTAACAAAACTTCAACGACAACAAATCGCCGAGTTGCGATCCTATCGAGTGATCTTTCTATCGAAATGACCCTTGTGAATCGGTGACATCATAGAATCTACACTTTTTGTTTGATAAGTATCTAATTATATTAT
>NW_021130431.1:0-1342 GCF_004193835.3 Ostrinia furnacalis | reverse complement strand
CAGAACGAAAATAAATTGTAAACAAAACAAAAACAATAACAGAAAATAGCGACGTCACCTTGTTGGTGAATACTAACCATGAAACGCAGGAGTAAATAGCCACAAAAATGAAACCTAATATCAGCAGAGCATTCATCTTGAGATAATTATAACATCTCGTTTATTTCCGAAGAGATCTCAAGCGAATTTCCAGATAATAATTCCATAAAACTGTCCACGATAACCTCGACACTCCACAACTTTAATGAACTGTCAAATAAATGTCAATGTCAATAGCTGTCAATAGCAATACCGACTGACAACTCTCTATTCGTTCAGAAATTGACATGATATTTATTTAGGAGTTGGGTTGAGAATGGTTGAGAACCATCTGGTCCCAACTCCCACCTGGCCTTCGTTGCGAATGCTCGGGTTCTACGCCTTTGGTCCATGAGAAAACCGCTTCGTTTGTACAAAAAGGATGCTCTGAAGTTCTGAACTGAATCAATGAGCAGCTGAGGTTGAAGGACGTTAAGAAACTTAAGGGGATCATCTGACCATGATCACATAAGTACTTGATGAATATCCCTTCTCATATGCCTCAAACTTGGAGCATTGTCCTCAGAGGACTGAGGCCTCAACCAACAGTTCTTCGTTCTCCTGAACGACGTGGCCATTCTATAAGGGTCATGGGGAAAGTTATTGAAGGCGCATGTATCGTCATTGACACGAAATAAGACTTGTTATCCTTGAAATAATTAAATAGTGTTAAGCCGGGTCCAGACGGGTTTAACCTCGTAAGACCGAAGAGTAAATTTTGTCGACTTCTAAGTATCACCGAATGTGCTTTCAGAAGAACGAATAATTTGTAGTAGTAAACGCCGAGCACTTCGAGTAAAAAAAATTCTATGTTAGAGATTTTCTTTTGCATTCATATTTTCAGGGGCCCTATATAATAGTGCATAGAGCTTATTTTAGGTGAAAAATAATAAAAAAATGTTTTCTCTTTAAAGAACATTCGGTATTACAGACTTTAAAAAGGAAAAGTAAATAAATTGTATTTTATACTTTAAAGTAAAACATAAATGTAACCTTCTTAATAAATTAATACTACGTAAAGATACAATAATGATATTAATAAATGTAACTGAAAAGGTACAACGGTTTTAATTTAATGTTTCATAATTAGTACTTTTAAAAGTACTATCGGTTTTATAACATACACTAATTATAGGTTAGAATGTATAAGAAGTAAAGTGAATATTCATGTTAATTATAATATTTACTAAACTAAAAATCAGAACGTTCTCATGGTAAATTTTCTCAATCATATCATAATTTTAAAAGTACAATACTCAATCCA